>NW_027206830.1:202500-241887 GCF_032191515.1 Phaenicophaeus curvirostris
GCCTTCTAGGATACTTCTAGGGCCCCCAGGGACCCTCTAAAGACCCCTGGGACCCTTCTAAAACCACCAGGAACCCTCTAAAGCCCACTGGGACCCCTTAGGGCTTTGTAGAACCCTTCTAGGACCACGAGGAACCCTCTAGAGCCCCCTGGGACCACCTTAGGGCCTTCTAAGACCCTTCTAGGACCATGGCACCATCTAGAGCCCCCTGGGACCCCTTTAGGGCCTTCTAGGTCACTTCTAGGCCCTCTAGGTACCCTCTAGAGTCCCCTGGGACAGCTTAGAGCCTTCTAGGACCCTTCTAGGAGCACCAGGAGCCATCTAGAGCCCCCTGGGACCACTTTAGGCTCTTCTAGGACCCTTCTAGGACCACAGGGAAACCTCTAGAGCCCCCTGGGACACTTCTAGGGCTTTCTAGGACACTTCTAGATTCACCAGGAACCCTCTAAAGCTCCCTTGGACCCCTTTAGGACTTTCTAGGACCCTTCTAGGACCACGAGAAACCTTCTAGAGCCCCCTGGGACCCACTTAGGGCCTTCTAGGACCATGGTAAGACCCCGGGGAACGCTCTAGAGCCCCCTGGGACCCCTTTAGGGCCTTCTAGGACTATTCTAGGGCGCCCGGAGACCCTCTAGAGCCCCCTGGAACCTCTTAGACCTTTCTAGGGCCCTTCTAGGAACCCCAGGAACCCTCTAGAGTTCACTGGGACCACTTTAGGGCCTTCTAGGTCCATTCTAAGACCACAAGAAACCATCCAGAGCCCTCTGGGAACCACTTAGGTCCTTCTAGGATCCTCCTAGGACCACGAGGAACCGTCTAGAGCTCCCTGGGCCCCATTTAGGGCCTCCTAGGACCCTTCTAGGACAACGAGAAACCCTCTAGAGCCCTCTGGGAACCACTTAGGGCCTTCTAGAATCCTTCTAGGACCACCAGGAACCCTCTAGAGCCCCCGGGACCTCCTTAGGGCCTTCTAGGACCATTCTAGGGCCCCCAGGGACCTTCTAGAGCCCCCTGGGACACACTTAGGGCCTTCTCGGACGCTTCTAAGACCACGAAGGACCCTCTAGAGCCCCCTGGGTCCCCTTTAGGGCCTTCTAGGACCCTTTTAGAACCACGAGGAACCCTCTAGAGCCCCCTGGGACCCATTTAGGGCCTTCTAAGACCCTTTTAGGACCACGAGGAACCATCTAGACGCCCTTGGGACCCCTTTAGGGCCTTCTAGGACCCTTCTAGGACCCACGGGAAACCTCTAGAGCCCTCTGGGACCATTCTAGGTCTTTCTAGGACCCGTCTAGTGTCACCAGGAACCCTCTAGAGCCTTCTGGGACCCTTCTAGAGCTTTATAGGAGACTTCTAGAGTCACCAGGAGCCCTCTAGAGCCCCCTGGGACCCACTTAGGGCCTCCTAGGACAATTCTAGGACATGAGGAACCCCCTAGAGCACCCTGAAACCAACTTAGGGCCTTCTAGGACACTTCTAGTGTCCCAGGGACCCTCTAGAGCCCCCTGGGACCCCATAGGGCCTTCTAGAACCCTTCTAAGACCACGAGAAACTCTCTAGAGGCACCTGGGACCTCTTTAGGGCCTTCTAGGACATTTCTAGGGCCCCCAGGGACCTTCTAGAGCCCTCTGGGACCCACTTAGGGCCTTCTCAGACGCTTCTAAGACCACAAAGAACCCTCTAGAGCCACCTGGGACCCCCTTAGAGCCTTCTAGGTACATTCTAGCACCACGAGGAACCCTCTAGAGCTCCCTAGGACCCCCTTAGAGCCTTCTATGACCCTTCTAGGACAACGAGAAACCATCTAGAGCCACCTGGGACCTCCTTAGGGCCTTCTGGGTTATTCTAGGAACACATGGAACCCTCTAGAGCCTCCTGGGACAACTTAGGGCCATGTAGGACCATTGTAAGATGCCGGGGAACCCTCTAGAGCCCCTTGGGACCGATTTAGTGCCTTCTAGGACCCTTCTAGTGCCCCCAGGGACCTTCTAGAGCACACTGGGACCCCCTTAGAGCCTTCTAGGACCCTTCTAGGAGCCCCAGGAACCCTCTAGAGCCCCCTGGGAACCCCTTGGGGCATTCTAGGACCATTCTAGGACCACGAGGAACCCTCTAGAGCCCCATGGGACCGATTAACGGCCTTCTAGAACACTTCTAGAACTACGAGGAACCATCTAGAACCCCCTGGGAAATTTCTAGGATTTTCTAAGACCCTTGTAGAGGCACCAGGAACCCTCTAGAGTCCCCTGGGACCCCCTTAGGGCCTTCTAGGACCCTTCTAGGACCACGAGAAACCCTCTAGAGACACCTGGAACCCCCGTAGGGCCTTCTAGGATCATTGTAAGTCCCTGGGAAACCCTCTAGAGACCCCTGGGACCTCCTTAGGGCCTTCTAGGACCCTTCTAGGACCCCCAGGAACCCTCTAGAGCCCACTGGGACCCCTTAGAGCCTTCTAGGACCCTTCTAAGACCACGAGGAACCCTGTAGAGCAACCTTGGACCCATTTAGTGCCTTCTAGAGCTCTTCTAGGACCACGAAGAATCCTCTGGAGTCCTCTGGGCACACTTAGGGCCTTCTAAGACCCTTCTAGGGCCACAAGGAACCCTCTAGAGCCCCCTGGGACCCCTTTAGGGACTTCTAGGACCCTTCTAGGACCATGAGAAACAATCTACAGCCCCCTGGGACCAGTTTAGGGCCTTCTAGGACCCTTCTAGGACCACGAGAAACCCTCTAGAGCCCCCTGGGACCCACTTAGGGCCTTCTAGGACCATGGTAAGACCCCGGGGAACACTCTAAAGCCCCCTGGAACCACTTTAGGGCCTTCTAGGGCCCTTCTAGGACCATGAGAGACAACCTAGAGCCCCCTAGTACCCCCTTAGGGCCTTCTAGGACCATTGTAAGTCACCGGCGAACACTCTAGAGCCCCCTGGGTCCCGTTTAGGGCCTTCTAGGACCCTTCTAGGGCCCCCAGGGACCCTCTAGAGCCCCCTGGGACCGCATGGATCCTTATAGGACTCTTCTAGGAGTACCAGGAACCCTCTAGAACCCCCTGGGACCATTTTAGGGCCTTCTAGGACCCTTCAAGGACCACAGGGAACCCTCTAGAGCCCCATTGGACCCTTCTAGGGCTTTCTAGGACACTTCTAGAGTAACCAGGAACCCTCTAGAACTCCCTCGGACCACTTTAGGACCGTCTAGGACCCTTCAAGGACCACGAGAAACCCTCTAGAGCCCTCTGGGACCCACTTAGACCCTTCTAGGTGCCTTCTAGGACCATGAGAAACCATGTAGAACCCCCTGGGACCCCCTTAGTGTCTTCTAGGACCATTCTAGGACCACGAGAAACCCTCTAGAGACCCCTGGGACCCCCTTGGGGCCTTATAGGACCCTTTTAGAAACACGAGGAACCCTCTAGAGCCCCCTGGGACCCATTTAGGGCCTTCTAAGACCCTTTTAAGACCACGAGGAACCATCTAGAGCCCCCTGGGACCCCTTTAGGGCCTTCTAGGACGCTTCTAGGACCCAAGGGAACCCTCTAGAGCCCTCTGGGACCATTCTAGGTCTTTCTAGGACCCGTCTAGTGTCACCATGTACCTTCTAGAGACCCCTGGGACCCTTCTAGAGCTTTATAGGAGACTTCTAGAGTCACCAGGAGCCCTCTAGAGCCCCCTGGGACCCACTTAGGGCCTCCTAGGACACTACTAGGACAATGAGGAACCCCCTAGAGCACCCTGAGACCCACTTAGGGCCTTCTAGGACCTTTCTAGGGCCCCCAGGGCTCTAGAGGGTTCCTCGTGGTCCTAGAAGGGTCCTTGAAGGCCCTAAGTGGGTCCCAGAGGGCTCTAGAGGGTTCCTGGTGATCCTAGAAGGGTCCTAGTAGGCCCTAAAGACTCCCAGGGAGCTCTAGAGGGTCTCTGGGGGCACTAGAAGTGTCCTAGAATGTGCAAAAAGGTGTCCCAGAGGGCTATAGAGGGCTCCTGGTGGTCCTAGAAGGGTCTTAGAAGGCCCTAAGTGGGTCCCAGGGGGCTCTAGAGGGTCCCTGGGGGCCCTAGAAGGGTCCTAGAATGCCCTAAGGGGGTCCCAGGGGGCTCTAGAGGGTTCCTCGTGGTCCTAGAAGGGTCCTCGAAGGCTCTAAGGCATCCCAGGGGGCTCTAGACGGTCTCTGGGGACCCTAGAAGAGTCCTAGAACGCCCTAAAGGGGTCCCAGAGAGCTATAGATGGTTTCTTGTGGTCCTAGAAGGGTCCTAGAAGGCCCTAAAATGGTCCCGGGGGCTCTAGAGGGTTCCTCGTGGTCCTAGAAGGGTCCTAGAAAGCCCTAGAAGGGTCCCAGGGGACTCTGGAGGGTTCCTGGTGATTCTAAAAGGGTCCAAGAAAGGCCTAGAAGGGTCCCAGAGGGCTCTAGAGGGTACCCGTGGGTCCTAGGAGGGTCCTAGAAGGCCCTAAAAGGGTCCCAGGGGGCTCTAGAGGTTCCCTGGGGGTACTAGAAGAGTCCTAGAAGGCCCTAAGTGGGTCCTAGGGGGCTCTAGAGGGCTCCTGGTGGTCCTAGAAGGGTCCTAGAAGGCCCTAAAGGGGTCCCAGGGGGCTCTAGACGGACCCTGGCGGCCCTAGAATTGTCCTAGACGGCCCTAAAGGGGTCCCAGGGGGCTCTAGAGGGTTCCTTGTGGTCCTAGAAGGGTCCTAGAAGGCCCTATGGGGGTCCCAGTGGGCTCTAGAGGGTTCCTGGGGCTCCTAGAAGGGTTCTAGAAGGCTCAAAGGGTAACCAGGGGGCTCTAGAAGGTCCCTGGGGGCCCTAGAAGGGTACTAGAAGGCACTAAAGAGGACCCAGGGTGCTCTGGAGGGTTCCCCAGGGTCTTACCATGGCCCTAGAAAGCCCTAAGGGGGTCCCAGGGGGCTCTTGAGGGTTCCCTGTGTCCTAGAAGGGTCCTAGAAGGCCCTAAGTGTGTCCCAGGGGGCTCTAGAGGGTCCCTGGGGGCGCTAGAATTGTCCTAGAAGGCCCTAAGTGGGTCCCAGGGGGCTCTAGAGGGTTCCTTCTGGTCCTAGAAGGGTCCTACAAGGCTCTAAGTGGTACCACGAGGCTCTAGAGGGTTCCCCAGGGTCTTAAAATGAACCTAGAATGCCCTAAGTGGGTCCCAGGGGGCTCTAGATGGTTTCTCGTGGTCCTAGAAGAGTCCTAGAAGGCCTTAAGCAAGTCTCAGGGGGCTCTAGAGAGTTCCTCGTGGTCCTAGAAGGGTCCTAGAAGGCCCTAAGTGGGTCCCAGAGGGCTCTAGAGGGTTCCTGGTGACCCTAGAACGGTCCTCGGAGGACCTAAGAACGCCCCAGGGGGTTCTAGAGGGTTTCTCGTGGTCCTAGAAGGGTCCTAGTAGGCTCTAAGGAGTCCCAGGGGGCTCTAGAGTGTCCCTGGGGGCACTAGAAGGGTCCTAGAAGGCGCAAAGAGGGTCCCAGAGGGCTATAGAGGGCTCCTGGTGGTCCTAGAAGGGTCTTAGAAAGCCCTAAGGGGGTCCCAGGGGGCTCTAGAGGGTCCCTGGGGACCCTAGAAGAGTCCTAGAACGCCCTAAAGGGGTCCCAGAGAGCTATAGATGGTTTCTCGTGGTCCTAGAAGGGTCCTAGAAGGCCCTAAAATGGTCCCGGGGGCTCTAGAGGGTTCCTCGTGGTCCTAGAAGGGTCCTAGAAAGCCCTAGAAGGGTCCCAGGGGACTCTGGAGGGTTCCTGGTGATTCTAAAAGGGTCCAAGAAAGGCCTAGAAGGGTCCCAGAGGGCTCTAGAGGGTACCCGTGGGTCCTAGGAGGGTCCTAGAAGGCCCTAAAAGGGTCCCAGGGGGCTCTAGAGGGTCCCTGGGGGTACTAGAAGAGTCCTAGAAGGCCCTAAGTGGGTCCTAGGGGGCTCTAGAGGGCTCCTGGTGGTCCTAGAAGTGTGCTAGAAGGCCCTAAAGGGGTCCCAGGGGGCTCTAGACGGACCCTGGCGGCCCTAGAATTGTCCTAGAAGGCCCTAAAGGGGTCCCAGGGGGCTCTAGAGGGTTCCTTGTGGTCCTAGAAGGGTCCTAGAAGGCCCTAAGGGGGTCCCAGCGGGCTCTAGAGGGTTCCTGGGGCTCCTAGAAGGGTTCTAGAAGGCTCAAAGGGTAACCAGGGGGCTCTAGAAGGTCCCTGGGGGCCCTAGAAGGGTACTAGAAGGCACTAAAGAGGACCCAGGGTGCTCTGGAGGGTTCCCCAGGGTCTTACCATGGCCCTAGAAAGCCGTAAGTGGGTCCCAGGGCGCTCTTGAGGGTTCCCTGTGTCCTAGAAGGGTCCTAGAAGGCCCTAAGTGTGTCCCAGGGTGCTCTAGAGGGTCCCTGGGGGCGCTAGAATTGTCCTAGAAGGCCCTAAGGAGGTCCCAGGGGACTCTAGAGGGTTCCTTCTGGTCCTAGAAGGGTCCTACAAGGCTCTAAGTGGTACCACGAGGCTCTAGAGGGTTCCCCAGGGTCTTAAAATGAACCTAGAATGCCCTAAGTGGGTCCCAGGGGGCTCTAGATGGTTTCTCGTGGTCCTAGAAGAGTCCTAGAAGGCCTTAAGCAAGTCTCAGGGGGCTCTAGAGAGTTCCTCGTGGTCCTAGAAGGGTCCTAGAAGGCCCTAAGTGGGTCCCAGAGGGCTCTAGAGGGTTCCTGGTGACCCTAGAACGGTCCTAGAAGGACCTAAGGAGGTCCCAGGGGGCTCTAGAGGATTTCTCGTGGTCCTAGAAGGGTCCTAGTAGGCCCTAAAGAGTCCCAGGGGGCTCTAGAGCGTTTCTGGGGGCACTAGAAGGGTCCTAGAAGGCGCAAAGATGGTCCCAGAGGGCTATAGAGGGCTCCTGGTGGTCCTAGAAGGGTCTTAGAAAGCCCTAAGGGGGTCCCAGGGGGCTCTAGAGGGTCCCTGGGGGCCCTAGAAGGGTCCTAGAATGCCCTAAGGGGGTCCCAGGGGGCTCTAGAGCGTTCCTCGTGGTCCTAGAAGGGTCCTCGAAGGCTCTAAGGCATCCCAGGGGTCTCTAGACGGTCTCTGGGGACCCTAGAAGAGTCCTAGAACGCCCTAAAGGGGTCCCAGAGAGCTATAGATGGTTTCTCGTGGTCCTAGAAGGGTCTTAGAAGGCCCTAAAATGGTCCCGGGGGCTCTAGAGGGTTCCTCGTGGTCCTAGAAGGGTCCTAGAAAGCCCTAGAAGGGTCCCAGGGGACTCTGGAGGGTTCCTGGTGATTCTAAAAGGGTCCAAGAAAGGCCTAGAAGGGTCCCAGAGGGCTCTAGAGGGTACCCGTGGGTCCTAGGAGGGTCCTAGAAGGCCCTAAAAGGGTCCCAGCGGGCTCTAGAGGGTCCCTGGGGGTACTAGAAGAGTCCTAGAAGGCCCTAAGTGGGTCCTAGGGGGCTCTAGAGGGCTCCTGGTGGTCCTAGAAGGGTCCTAGAAGGCCCTAAAGGGGTCCCAGGGGGCTCTAGACGGACCCTGGCGGCCCTAGAATTGTCCTAGAAGGCCCTAAAGGGGTCCCAGGGGGCTCTAGAGGGTTCCTTGTGGTCCTAGAAGGGTCCTAGAAGGCCCTAAGGGGGTCCCAGCGGGCTCTAGAGGGTTCCTGGGGCTCCTAGAAGGGTTCTAGAAGGCTCAAAGGGTAACCAGGGGGCTCTAGAAGGTCCCTGGGGGCCCTAGAAGGGTACTAGAAGGCACTAAAGAGGACCCAGGGTGCTCTGGAGGGTTCCCCAGGGTCTTACCATGGCCCTAGAAAGCCCTAAGGGGGTCCCAGGGGGCTCTTGAGGGTTCCCTGTGTCCTAGAAGGGTCCTAGAAGGCCCTAAGTGTGTCCCAGGGGGCTCTAGAGGGTCCCTGGGGGCGCTAGAATTGTCCTAGATTCCCTAAGAGGGTCCCAGGGGGCTCTAGAGGGTTCCTTCTGGTCCTAGAAGGGTCCTACAAGGCTCTAAGTGGTACCACGAGGCTCTAGAGGGTTCCCCAGGGTCTTAAAATGAACCTAGAATGCCCTAAGTGGGTCCCAGGGGGCTCTAGATGGTTTCTCGTGGTCCTAGAAGAGTCCTAGAAGGCCTTAAGCAAGTCTCAGGGGGCTCTAGAGAGTTCCTCGTGGTCCTAGAAGGGTCCTAGAAGGCCCTAAGTGGGTCCCAGAGGGCTCTAGAGGGTTCCTGGTGACCCTAGAACGGTCCTCGGAGGACCTAAGAACGCCCCAGGGGGCTCTAGAGGGTTTCTCGTGGTCCTAGAAGGGTCCTAGTAGGCTCTAAGGAGTCCCAGGGGGCTCTAGAGTGTCCCTGGGGGCACTAGAAGGGTCCTAGAAGGCGCAAAGAGGGTCCCAGAGGGCTATAGAGGGCTCCTGGTGGTCCTAGAAGGGTCTTAGAAAGCCCTAAGGGTGTCCCAGGGGGCTCTAGAGGGTCCCTGGGGGCCCTAGAAGGGTCCTAGAATGCCCTAAGGGGGTCCCAGGGGGCTCTAGAGGGTTCCTCGTGGTCCTAGAAGGGTCCTAGAAGGCCCTAAGTGGGTCCCAGAGGGCTCTAGAGGGTTCCTGGTGATCCTAGAAGGGTCCTAGTAGGCCCTAAAGACTCCCAGGGAGCTCTAGAGGGTCTCTGGGGGCACTAGAAGTGTCCTAGAATGTGCAAAAAGGTGTCCCAGAGGGCTATAGAGGGCTCCTGGTGGTCCTAGAAGGGTCTTAGAAGGCCCTAAGTGGGTCCCAGGGGGCTCTAGAGGGTCCCTGGGGACCCTAGAAGAGTCCTAGAACGCCCTAAAGGGGTCCCAGAGAGCTATAGATGGTTTCTTGTGGTCCTAGAAGGGTCCTAGAAGCCCCTAGAAGGGTCCCGGGGGCTCTAGAGGGTTGCTGGTGATTCTAAAAGGGTCCAAGAAAGCCCTAGAAGGGTCCCAGAGGGCTCTAGGGGGTACCCGTGGGTCCTAGGAGGGTCCTAGAAGGCCCTAAAATGGTCCCAGGGGGCTCTAGAGGGTCCCTGGGGGTACTAGAAGAGTCCTAGAAGGCCCTAAGTGGGTCCTAGGGGGCTCTAGAGGGCTCCTGGTGGTCCTAGAAGGGTCCTAGAAGGCCCTAAAGGGGTCCCAGGGGGCTCTAGACGGACCCTGGCAGCCCTAGAATTGTCCTAGAAGGCCCTAAAGGGGTCCCAGGGGGCTCTAGAGGGTTCCTTGTGGTCCTAGAAGGGTCCTAGAAGGCCTTAAGCAAGTCCCAGGGGGCTCTAGAGAGTTCCTCGTGGTCCTAGAAGGGTCCTAGAAGGCCCTAAGTGGGTCCCAGAGGGCTCTAGAGGGTTCCTGGTGACCCTAGAACGGTCCTCGAAGGACCTAAGGAGGTCCCAGGGGGCTCTAGAGGGTTTCTCGTGGTCCTAGAAGGGTCCTAGTAGGCCCTAAGGAGTCCCAGGGGGCTCTAGAGTGTCCCTGGGGGCGCTAGAATTGTCCTAGAAGGCCCTAAGGGGGTCCCAGGGGGCTCTAGAGGGTTCCTTCTGGTCCTAGAAGGGTCCTACAAGGCTCTAAGTGGTACCACGAGGCTCTAGAGGGTTCCCCAGGGTCTTAAAATGAACCTAGAATGCCCTAAGTGGGTCCCAGGGGCCTCTAGATGGTTTCTCGTGGTCCTAGAAGAGTCCTAGAAGGCCTTAAGCAAGTCTCAGGGGGCTCTAGAGAGTTCCTCGTGGTCCTAGAAGGGTCCTAGAAGGCCCTAAGTGGGTCCCAGAGGGCTCTAGAGGGTTCCTGGTGACCCTAGAACGGTCCTCGAAGGACCTAAGGAGGTCCCAGGGGGCTCTAGAGGGTTTCTCGTGGTCCTAGAAGGGTCCTAGTAGGCTCTAAGAAGTCCCAGGGGGCTCTAGAGTGTCTCTGGGGGCACTAGAAGGGTCCTAGAAGGCGCAAAGAGGGTCCCAGAGGGCTATAGAGGGCTCCTGGTGGTCCTAGAAGGGTCTTAGAAAGCCCTAAGGGGGTCCCAGGGGGCTCTAGAGGGTCCCTGGGGGCCCTAGAAGGGTCCTAGAATGCCCTAAGGGGGTCCCAGGGGGCTCTAGAGGGTTCCTCGTGGTCCTAGAAGGGTCCTCGAAGGCTCTAAGGCATCCCAGGGGGCTCTAGACGGTCTCTGGGGACCCTAGAAGAGTCCTAGAATGCCCTAAAGGGGTCCCAGAGAGCTATAGATGGTTTCTCGTAGTCCTAGAAGGGTCCTAGAAGGCCCTAAAATGGTCCCGGGGGCTCTAGAGGGTTCCTCGTGGTCCTAGAAGGGTCCTAGAAAGCTCTAGAAGGGTCCCAGGGGACTCTGGAGGGTTCCTGGTGATTCTAAAAGGGTCCAAGAAAGGCCTAGAAGGGTCCCAGAGGGCTCTAGAGGGTACCCGTGGGTCCTAGGAGGGTCCTAGAAGGCCCTAAAAGGGTCTCAGGGGGCTCTAGAGGGTCCCTGGGGGTACTAGAAGAGTCCTAGAAGGCCCTAAGTGAGTCCTAGGGGGCTCTAGAGGGCTCCTGGTGGTCCTAGAAGGGTCCTAGAAGGCCCTAAAGGGGTCCCAGGGCGCTCTAGACGGACCCTGGCGGCCCTAGAATTGTCCTAGAAGGCTCTAAAGGGGTCCCAGGGGGCTCTAGAGGGTTCCTTGTGGTCCTAGAAGGGTCCTAGAAGGCCCTATGGGGGTCCCAGTGGGCTCTAGAGGGTTCCTGGGGCTCCTAGAAGGGTTCTAGAAGGCTCAAAGGGTAACCAGGGGGCTCTAGAAGGTCCCTGGGGGCCCTAGAAGGGTACTAGAAGGCACTAAAGAGGACCCAGGGTGCTCTGGAGGGTTCCCCAGGGTCTTACCATGGCCCTAGAAAGCCCTAAGGGGGTCCCAGGGGGCTCTTGAGGGTTCCCTGTGTCCTAGAAGGGTCCTAGAAGGCCCTAAGTGTGTCCCAGGGGGCTCTAGAGGGTCCCTGGGGACGCTAGAATTGTCCTAGAAGGCCCTAAGGGGGTCCCAGGGGGCTCTAGAGGGTTCCTTCTGGTCCTAGAAGGGTCCTATAAGGCTCTAAGTGGTACCACGAGGCTCTAGAGGGTTCCCCAGGGTCTTAAAATGAACCTAGAATGCCCTAAGTGGGTCCCAGGGGGCTCTAGATGTTTTCTCGTGGTCCTAGAAGAGACCTAGAAGGCCTTAAGCAAGTCTCAGGGGGCTGTAGAGAGTTCCTCGTGGTCCTAGAAGGGTCCTAGAAGGCCCTAAGTGGGTCCCAGAGGGCTCTAGAGGGTTCCTGGTGACCCTAGAACGGTCCTCGAAGGACCTAAGGAGGTCCCAGGGGGCTCTAGAGGGTTTCTCGTGGTCCTAGAAGGGTCCTAGTAGGCTCTAAGAAGTCCCAGGGGGCTCTAGAGTGTCCCTGGGGGCACTAGAAGGGTCCTAGAAGGCGCAAAGAGGGTCCCAGAGGGCTATAGATGGCTCCTGGTGGTCCTAGAAGGGTCTTAGAAAGCCCTAAGGGGGTCCCAGGGGGCTCTAGAGGGTCCCTGGGGGCCCTAGAAGGGTCCTAGAATGCCCTAAGGGGGTCCCAGGGGGCTCTAGAGGGTTCCTCGTGGTCCTAGAAGGGTCCTCGAAGGCTCTAAGGCATCCCAGGGGGCTCTAGACGGTCTCTGGGGACCCTAGAAGAGTCCTAGAACGCCCTAAAGGGGTTCCAGAGAGCTATAGATGGTGTCTCGTAGTCCTAGAAGGGTCCTAGAAGGCCCTAAAATGGTCCCGGGGGCTCTAGAGGGTTCCTCGTGGTCCTAGAAGGGTCCTAGAAAGCCCTAGAAGGGTCCCAGGGGACTCTGGAGGGTTCCTGGTGATTCTAAAAGGGTCCAAGAAAGGCCTAGAAGGGTCCCAGAGGGCTCTAGAGGGTACCCGTGGGTCCTAGGAGGGTCCTAGAAGGCCCTAAAAGGGTCCCAGCGGGCTCTAGAGGGTCCCTGGGGGTACTAGAAGAGTCCTAGAAGGCCCTAAGTGGGTCCTAGGGGGCTCTAGAGGGCTCCTGGTGGTCCTAGAAGGGTCCTAGAAGGCCCTAAAGGGGTCCCAGGGGGCTCTAGACGGACCCTGGCGGCCCTAGAATTGTCCTAGAAGGCCCTAAAGGGGTCCCAGGGGGCTCTAGAGGGTTCCTTGTGGTCCTAGAAGGGTCCTAGAAGGCCCTAAGGGGGTCCCAGTGGGCTCTAGAGGGTTCCTGGGGCTCCTAGAAGGGTTCTAGAAGGCTCAAAGGGTAACCAGGGGGCTCTAGAAGGTCCCTGGGGGCCCTAGAAGGGTACTAGAAGGCACTAAAGAGGACCCAGGGTGCTCTGGAGGGTTCCCCAGGGTCTTACCATGGCCCTAGAAAGCCCTAAGGGGGTCCCAGGGGGCTCTTGAGGGTTCCCTGTGTCCTAGAAGGGTCCTAGAAGGCCCTAAGTGTGTCCCAGGGGGCTCTAGAGGGTCCCTGGGGGCGCTAGAATTGTCCTAGAAGGCCCTAAGGGCGTCCCAGGGGGCTCTAGAGGGTTCCTTCTGGTCCTAGAAGGGTCCTACAAGGCTCTAAGTGGTACCACGAGGCTCTAGAGGGTTCCCCAGGGTCTTAAAATGAACCTAGAATGCCCTAAGTGGGTCCCAGGGGGGTCTAGATGGTTTCTCGTGGTCCTAGAAGAGTCCTAGAAGGCCTTAAGCAAGTCTCAGGGGGCTCTAGAGAGTTCCTCGTGGTCCTAGAAGGGTCCTAGAAGGCCCTAAGTGGGTCCCAGAGGGCTCTAGAGGGTTCCTGGTGACCCTAGAACGGTCCTCGAAGGACCTAAGGAGGTCCCAGGGGGCTCTAGAGGGTTTCTCGTGGTCCTAGAAGGGTCCTAGTAGGCTCTAAGAAGTCCCAGGGGGCTCTAGAGTGTCCCTGGGGGCACTAGAAGGGTCCTAGAAGGCGCAAAGAGAGTCCCAGAGGGCTATAGAGGGCTCCTGGTGGTCCTAGAAGGGTCTTAGAAAGCCCTAAGGGGGTCCCAGGGGGCTCTAGAGGGTCCCTGGGGGCCCTAGAAGGGTCCTAGAATGCCCTAAGGGGGTCCCAGGGGGCTCTAGAGGGTTCCTCGTGGTCCTAGAAGGGTCCTAGAATTCCCTAAGGGGGTCCCAGGGGGCTCTAGAGGGTTCCTCGTGGTCCTAGAAGGGTCCTAGAAGGCCCTAAGTGGGTCCCAGAGGGCTCTAGAGGGTTCCTGGTGATCCTAGAAGGGTCCTAGTAGGCCCTAAAGACTCCCAGGGAGCTCTAGAGGGTCTCTGGGGGCACTAGAAGTGTCCTAGAATGTGCAAAAAGGTGTCCCAGAGGGCTATAGAGGGCTCCTGGTGGTCCTAGAAGGGTCTTAGAAGGCCCTAAGTGGGTCCCGGGGGCTCTAGAGGGTCCCTTGGGGCCCTAGAAGGGTCCTAGAATGCCCTAAGGGGGTCCCACGGGGCTCTAGAGGGTTCCTCGTGGTCCTAGAAGTGTCCTCGAAGGCTCTAAGGCATCCCAGGGGGCTCTAGACGGTCTCTGGGGACCCTAGAAGAGTCCTAGAACGCCCTAAAGGGGTCCCAGAGAGCTATAGATGGTTTCTCGTGGTCCTAGAAGGGTCCTAGTAGGCCCTAAAATGGTCCTGGGGGCTCTAGAGGGTTCCTCGTGGTCCTAGAAGGGTCCTAGAAAGCCCTAGAAGGGTCCCAGGGGACTCTGGAGGGTTCCTGGTGATTCTAAAAGGGTCCAAGAAAGGCCTAGAAGGGTCCCAGAGGGCTCTAGAGGGTACCCGTGGGTCCTAGGAGGGTCCTAGAAGGCCCTAAAAGGGTCCCAGGGGGCTCTAGAGGGTCCCTGGGGGTACTAGAAGAGTCCTAGAAGGCCCTAAGTGAGTCCTAGGGGGCTCTAGAGGGCTCCTGGTGGTCCTAGAAGGGTCCTAGAAGGCCCTAAAGGGGTCCCGGGGGCTCTAGACGGACCCTGGCGGCCCTAGAATTGTCCTAGAAGGCCCTAAAGGGGTCCCAGGGGGCTCTAGAGGGTTCCTGGTGATCCTAGAAGGGTCCTAGTAGGCCCTAAAGACTCCCAGGGAGCTCTAGAGGGTCTCTGGGGGCACTAGAAGTGTCCTAGAATGTGCAAAAAGGTGTCCCAGAGGGCTATAGAGGGCTCCTGGTGGTCCTAGAAGGGTCTTAGAAGGCCCTAAGTGGGTCCCAGGGGGCTCTAGAGGGTCCCTGGGGGCCCTAGAAGGGTCCTAGAATGCCCTAAGGGGGTCCCACGGGGCTCTAGAGGGTTCCTCGTGGTCCTAGAAGGGTCCTAGAAGGCCCTAAGTGGGTCCCAGAGGGCTCTAGAGGGTTCCTGGTGATCCTAGAAGGGTCCTAGTAGGCCCTAAAGACTCCCAGGGAGCTCTAGAGGGTCTCTGGGGGCACTAGAAGTGTCCTAGAATGTGCAAAAAGGTGTCCCAGATGGCTATAGAGGGCTCCTGGTGGTCCTAGAAGGGTCTTAGAAGGCCCTAGGTGGGTCCCAGGGGGCTCTAGAGGGTCCCTGGGGGCCCTAGAAGGGTCCTAGAATGCCCTAAGGGGGTCCCAGGGGGCTCTAGAGGGTTCCTCGTGGTCCTAGAAGGGTCCTCGAAGGCTCTAAGGCATCCCAGGGGGCTCTAGACGGTCTCTGGGGACCCTAGAAGAGTCCTAGAACGCCCTAAAGGGGTCCCAGAGAGCTATAGATGGTTTCTCGTGGTCCTAGAAGGGTCCTAGAAGGCCCTAAAATGGTCCCGGGGGCTCTAGAGGGTTTCTCGTGGTCCTAGAAGGGTCCTAGAAAGCCCTAGAAGGGTCCCAGGGGACTCTGGAGTGTTCCTGGTGATTCTAAAAGGGTCCAAGAAAGGCCTAGAAGGGTCCCAGAGGGCTCTAGAGGGTACCCGTGGGTCCTAGGAGGGTCCTAGAAGGCCCTAAAAGGGTCCCAGGGGGCTCTAGAGGGTCCCTGGGGGTACTAGAAGAGTCCTAGAAGGCCCTAAGTGGGTCCTAGGGGGCTCTAGAGGGCTCCTGGTGGTCCTAGAAGTGTCCTAGAAGGCCCTAAAGGGGTCCCAGGGGGCTCTAGACGGACCCTGGCGGCCCTAGAATTGTCCTAGAAGGCCCTAAAGGGGTCCCAGGGGGCTCTAGAGGGTTCCTTGTAGTCCTAGAAGGGTCCTAGAAGGCCCTAAGTGGGTCCCAGGGGGCTCTAGATGGTTCCTGGGGCTCCTAGAAGGGTTCTAGAAGGCTCAAAGGGTAACCAGGGGGCTCTAGAAGGTCCCTGGGGGCCCTAGAAGGGTACTAGAAGGCACTAAAGAGGACCCAGGGTGCTCTGGAGGGTTCCCCAGGGTCTTACCATGGCCCTAGAAAGCCCTAAGGGGGTCCCAGGGGGCTCTTGAGGGTTCCCTGTGTCCTAGAAGGGTCCTAGAAGGCCCTAAGTGTGTCCCAGAGGGCTCTAGAGGGTCCCTGGGGGCGCTAGAATTGTCCTAGAAGGCCCTAAGTGGGTCCCAGGGGGCTCTAGAGGGTTCCTTCTGGTCCTAGAAGAGTCCTACAAGGCTCTAAGTGGTACCACGATGCTCTAGAGGGTTCCCCAGGGTCTTAAAATGAACCTAGAATGCCCTAAGTGGGTCCCAGGGGGCTCTAGATGGTTTCTCGTGGTCCTAGAAGAGTCCTAGAAGTCCTTAAGCAAGTCTCAGGGGGCTCTAGAGAGTTCCTCGTGGTCCTACAAGGGTCCTAGAAGGCCCTAAGTGGGTCCCAGAGGGCTCTAGAGGGTTCCTGATGACCCTAGAACGGTCCTAGAAGGACCTAAGGAGGTCCCAGGGGGCTCTAGAGGATTTCTCGTGGTCCTAGAAGGGTCCTAGTAGGCCCTAAGGAGTCCCAGGGGGCTCTAGAGTGTCCCTGGGGGCACTAGAAGGGTCCTAGAAGGCGCAAAGAGGGTCCCAGAGGGCTATAGAGGGCTCCTGGTGGTCCTAGAAGGGTCTTAGAAAGCCCTAAGGGGGTCCCAGGGGGCTCTAGAGGGTCCCTGGGGGCCCTAGAAGGGTCCTAGAATGCCCTAAGGGGGTCCCAGGGGGCTCTAGAGGGTTCCTCGTGGTCCTAGAAGGGTCCTAGAAGGCCCTAAGGGGGTCCCAGAGGGCTCTAGAGGGTTCCTGGTGGTCCGAGAAGGGTCCTAGACGGCCCTAAGGGGGTCCCAGGTGGTTCTAGAAGGTTCCTCGTGGTCATAGAAGGGTCCTAGAGTGTTCTAAGGGGTCTCAGGGGCCTCTAGATGGTTCCCCGGAGACTTAAAATGGTCCTAGAAGGCCCTAAGGGGTTCTCAGAGGGCTCTAGATGGTTCCTCCTGGTCCTAGAATGGTCCTAAAAGGCCCTAAGTGGACCCAGGGGGCTCTAGAAGGTCCCTGGGGGCCCTAGAAGTGTACTAGAAGGCCTTAAATAGGACCCAGGGTGCTCTAGAGGGTTCCCCGGGGTTTTACCATGGACCTAGAAGGCCCTAAGGGGGTCCCAGGGGGCTCTAGAGGGTTCCTCGTGGCCCTAGAAGGGTTCTAGAAGGACTTAAGCAAGTTCCAGGGGGGTCTAGAGGGTCACTGGGGGCGCTAGAAGAGCCCTAGAAGGCCCTAAGGTGTCCCAGGGGGCTCTAGAGGGATCCTCGTGGTCCTAGAAGGGTCCTACAAGGCTCTAAGGGGTCCCACGAGGCTCTTGAGGGTTCCCCAGGGTCTTATAATGATCCTAGAAGGCCCTAAGGGAGTCCCAGGGGGCTCTAGAGTGTTTCTCCTGGTCCTAGAAGGGTTCTAGGAGGCCTTAAGCAAGTCCCAGGGGGCTCTAGAGGGTTCCTCGTGGTCCTAGAAGGGTCCTAGAAGGCCCTAAGTGGGTCCCAGAGGGCTCTAGAGGATTCCTGGTGATCCTAGAAGGGTCCTAGTAGGCCCTAAAGACTCCCAGGGAGCTCTAGAGGGTCTCTGGGGGCACTAGAAGTGTCCTAGAATGTGCAAAAAGGTGTCCCAGATGGCTATAGAGGGCTCCTGGTGGTCCTAGAAGGGTCTTAGAAGGCCCTAGGTGGGTCCCAGGGGGCTCTAGAGGGTCCCTGGGGGCCCTAGAAGGGTCCTAGAATGCCCTAAGGGGGTCCCAGGGGGCTCTAGAGGGTTCCTCGTGGTCCTAGAAGGGTCCTCGAAGGCTCTAAGGCATCCCAGGGGGCTCTAGACGGTCTCTGGGGACCCTAGAAGAGTCCTAGAACGCCCTAAAGGGGTCCCAGAGAGCTATAGATGGTTTCTCGTGGTCCTAGAAGGGTCCTAGAAGGCCCTAAAATGGTCCCGGGGGCTCTAGAGGGTTTCTCGTGGTCCTAGAAGGGTCCTAGAAAGCCCTAGAAGGGTCCCAGGGGACTCTGGAGTGTTCCTGGTGATTCTAAAAGGGTCCAAGAAAGCCCTAGAAGGGTCCCAGAGGGCTCTAGAGGGTACCCGTGGGTCCTAGGAGGGTCCTAGAAGGCCCTAAAAGGGTCCCAGGGGGCTCTAGAGGGTCCCTGGGGGTACTAGAAGAGTCCTAGAAGGCCCTAAGTGGGTCCTAGGGGGCTCTAGAGGGCTCCTGGTGGTCCTAGAAGGGTCCTAGAAGGCCCTAAAGGGGTCCCAGGGGGCTCTAGACGGACCCTGGCGGCCCTAGAATTGTCCTAGAAGGCCCTAAAGGGGTCCCAGGGGGCTCTAGAGGGTTCCTTGTAGTCCTAGAAGGGTCCTAGAAGGCCCTAAGTGGGTCCCAGGGGGCTCTAGAGGGTTCCTGGGGCTCCTAGAAGGGTTCTAGAAGGCTCAAAGGGTAACCAGGGGGCTCTAGAAGGTCCCTGGGGGCCCTAGAAGGGTACTAGAAGGCACTAAAGAGGACCCAGGGTGCTCTGGAGGGTTCCCCAGGGTCTTACCATGGCCCTAGAAAGCCCTAAGGGGGTCCCAGGGGGCTCTTGAGGGTTCCCTGTGTCCTAGAAGGGTCCTAGAAGGCCCTAAGTGTGTCCCAGGGGGCTCTAGAGGGTCCCTGGGGGCGCTAGAATTGTCCTAGAAGGCCCTAAGTGGGTCCCAGGGGGCTCTAGAGGGTTCCTTCTGGTCCTAGAAGAGTCCTACAAGGCTCTAAGTGGTACCACGATGCTCTAGAGGGTTCCCCAGGGTCTTAAAATGAACGTAGAATGCCCTAAGTGGGTCCCAGGGGGCTCTAGATGGTTTCTCGTGGTCCTAGAAGAGTCCTAGAAGGCCTTAAGCAAGTCTCAGGGGGCTCTAGAGAGTTCCTCGTGGTCCTACAAGGGTCCTAGAAGGCCCTAAGTGGGTCCCAGAGGGCTCTAGAGGGTTCCTGATGACCCTAGAACGGTCCTAGAAGGACCTAAGGAGGTCCCAGGGGGCTCTAGAGGATTTCTCGTGGTCCTAGAAGGGTCCTAGTAGGCCCTAAGGAGTCCCAGGGGGCTCTAGAGTGTCCCTGGGGGCACTAGAAGGGTCCTAGAAGGCGCAAAGAGGGTCCCAGAGGGCTATAGAGGGCTCCTGGTGGTCCTAGAAGGGTCTTAGAAAGCCCTAAGGGGGTCCCAGGGGGCTCTAGAGGGTCCCTGGGGGCCCTAGAAGGGTCCTAGAATGCCCTAAGGGGGTCCCAGGGGGCTCTAGAGGGTTCCTCGTGGTCCTAGAAGGGTCCTAGAAGGCCCTAAGGGGGTCCCAGAGGGCTCTAGAGGGTTCCTGGTGGTCCGAGAAGGGTCCTAGACGGCCCTAAGGGGGTCCCAGGTGGTTCTAGAAGGTTCCTCGTGGTCATAGAAGGGTCCTAGAGTGTTCTAAGGGGTCTCAGGGGCCTCTAGATGGTTCCCCGGAGACTTAAAATGGTCCTAGAAGGCCCTAAGGGGTTCTCAGAGGGCTCTAGATGGTTCCTCCTGGTCCTAGAATGGTCCTAAAAGGCCCTAAGTGGACCCAGGGGGCTCTAGAAGGTCCCTGGGGGCCCTAGAAGTGTACTAGAAGGCCTTAAATAGGACCCAGGGTGCTCTAGAGGGTTCCCCGGGGTTTTACCATGGACCTAGAAGGCCCTAAGGGGGTCCCAGGGGGCTCTAGAGGGTTCCTCGTGGCCCTAGAAGGGTTCTAGAAGGACTTAAGCAAGTTCCAGGGGGGTCTAGAGGGTCACTGGGGGCGCTAGAAGAGCCCTAGAAGGCCCTAAGGTGTCCCAGGGGGCTCTAGAGGGATCCTCGTGGTCCTAGAAGGGTCCTACAAGGCTCTAAGGGGTCCCACGAGGCTCTTGAGGGTTCCCCAGGGTCTTATAATGATCCTAGAAGGCCCTAAGGGAGTCCCAGGGGGCTCTAGAGTGTTTCTCCTGGTCCTAGAAGGGTTCTAGGAGGCCTTAAGCAAGTCCCAGGGGGCTCTAGAGGGTTCCTCGTGGTCCTAGAAGGGTCCTAGAAGGCCCTAAGTGGGTCCCAGAGGGCTCTAGAGGGTTCCTGGTGATCCTAGAAGGGTCCTAGTAGGCCCTAAAGACTCCCAGGGAGCTCTAGAGGGTCTCTGGGGGCACTAGAAGTGTCCTAGAATGTGCAAAAAGGTGTCCCAGAGGGCTCTGGAGGGCTCCTGGTGGTCCTAGAAGGGTCTTAGAAGGCCCTAAGTGGGTCCCAGGGGGCTCTAGAGGGTCCCTGGGGGCCCTAGAAGGGTCCTAGAATGCCCTAAGGGGGTCCCAGGGGGCTCTAGAGGGTTCCTCGTGGTCCTAGAAGGGTCCTCGAAGGCTCTAAGGCATCCCAGGGGGCTCTAGACGGTCTCTGGGGACCCTAGAAGAGTCCTAGAATGCCCTAAAGGGGTCCCAGAGAGCTATAGATGGTTTCTCGTGGTCCTAGAAGGGTCCTAGAAGGCCCTAAAATTGTCCCAGGGGGCTCTAGAGGGTTCCTCGTGGTCCTAGAAGGGTCCTAGAAAGCCCTAGAAGGGTCCCAGGGGACTCTGGAGTGTTCCTGGTGATTCTAAAAGGGTCCAAGAAAGCCCTAGAAGGGTCCCAGAGGGCTCTAGAGGGTACCCGTGGGTGCTAGGAGGGTCCTAGAAGGCCCTAAAAGGGTCCCAGGGGGCTCTAGAGGGTCCCTGGGGGTACTAGAAGAGTCCTAGAAGGCCCTAAGTGGGTCCTAGGGGGCTCTAGAGGGCTCCTGGTGGCCCTAGAAGTGTCCTAGAAGGCCCTAAAGGGGTCACAGGGGGCTCTAGAGGGACACTGGCGGCCCTAGAATTGTCCTAGAAGGCCCTAAGGGGGTCCCAGCGGGCTCTAGAGGGTCCCTGGGGGTACTAGAAGAGTCCTAGAAGGCCCTAAGTGGGTCCTAGGGAGCTCTAGAGGGCTCCTGGTGGTCCTAGAAGGGTCCTAGAAGGCCCTAAAGGGGTCCCAGGGGGCTCTAGAGGGTTCCTTGTGGTCCTAGAAGGGTCCTAGAAGACCCTAAGGTGGTCCCAGCGGGCTCTAGAGGGTTCCTGGGGCTCCTAGAAGGGTTCTAGAAGGCTCAAAGCGTAACCAGGGGGCTCTAGAAGGTCCCTGGGGGCCCTAGAAGGGTACTAGAAGGCACTAAAGAGGACCCAGGGTGCTCTGGAGGGTTCCCCAGGGTCTTACCATGGCCCTAGAAAGCCCTAAGTGGGTCCCAGGGGGCTCTTGAGGGTTCCCTGTGTCCTAGAAGGGTCCTAGAAGGCCCTAAGTGTGTCCCAGGGGTCTCTAGAGGGTCCCTGGGGGCGCTAGAATTGTCCTAGAAGGCCTTAAGGGGGTCCCAGGGGGCTCTAGAGGGTTCCTTCTGGTCCTAGAAGGGTCCTACAAGGCTCTAAGTGGTACCACGAGGCTCTAGAGGGTTCCCCAGGGTCTTAAAATGAACCTAGAATGCCCTAAGTGGGTCCCAGGGGGCTCTAGATGGTTTCTCGTGGTCCTAGAAGAGTCCTAGAAGGCCTTAAGCAAGTCTCAGGGGGCTCTAGAGAGTTCCTCGTGGTCCTAGAAGGGTCCTAGAAGGCCCTAAGTGGGTCCCAGAGGGCTCTAGAGGGTTCCTGGTGACCCTAGAACGGTCCTCGAAGGACCTAAGGAGGTCCCAGGGGGCTCTAGAGGGTTTCTCGTGGTCCTAGAAGGGTCCTAGTAGGCCCTAAAGAGTCCCAGGTGGCTCTAGAGCGTCCCTGGGGGCACTAGAAGGGTCCTAGAAGGCGCAAAGAGGGTCCCAGAGGGCTATAGAGGGCTCCTGGTGGTCCTAGAAGGGTCTTAGAAAGCCCTAAGTGGGTCCCAGGGGGCTCTAGAGGGTCCCTGAGGGCCCTAGAAGGGTCCTAGAATGCCCTAAGGGGGTCCCAGGGGGCTCTAGAGGGTTCCTCGTGGTCCTAGAAGGGTCCTAGAAGGCCCTAAGTGGGTCCCAGAGGGCTCTAGAGGGTTCCTCGTGGTCCTAGAAGGGCCCTAGTAGGCCCTAAAGACTCCCAGGGAGCTCTAGAGGGTCTCTGGGGGCACTAGAAGTGTCCTAGAATGTGCAAAAAGGTGTCCCAGAGGGCTATAGAGGGCTCCTGGTGGTCCTAGAAGGGTCTTAGAAGGCCCTAATTGGGTCCCAGGGGGCTCTAGAGGGTCCCTGGGGGCCCTAGAAGGGTCCTAGAATGCCCTAAAATGGTCCCGGGGGCTCTAGAAGGTTCCTCGTGGTCCTAGAAGGGTCCTAGAAAGCCCTAGAAGGGTCCCAGGGGACTCTGGAGGGTTCCTGGTGATTCTAAAAGGGTCCAAGAAAGCCCTAGAATGGTCCCAGAGGGCTCTAGAGGGTTCCCGTGGGTCCTAGGAGGGTCCTAGATGGCCCTAAAAGGGTCCCAGGTGGCTCTAGAGGGTCCCTGGGGGTACTAGAAGAGTCCTAGAAGGCCCTAAGTGGGTCCTAGGGGGCTCTAGAGGGCTTCTGGTGGTCCTAGAAGGGTCCTAGAAGGCCCTAAAGGGGTCCCAGGGGGCTCTATGTGTTTCCTGGGGCGCATAGAATGGACCTAGAAGGCTCTAAGGGGTCCCAGGGGGCTCTAGAGTGTCTCTTGTGGACCAAGTGTCCAAGAAGGCCCTTAAGTGGTCCCACATATCTCTAGATGGTTACTCGTGGCCCTAGAAGACCCCTAGAAGGCCCTTAAGTCATCCCACGGGTCTCTAGATGGTTACTCGTGGTCCTAGAAGACCCCTAGATGGCCCTAAGTGGGTCCCAGGGGGCTCTAGAGGGTTCCTGGTGGTCCTAGAAGGGTCCTAGAAGGCTGTATAGAGGACCCAGGGTGCTCTAGAGGGTTCCCCGGGGTCTTACCATGGTCCTAGAAGGCCCTAAGAGGGACCCAGGGGGCTCTAGATGGTTTCCTCGTGGTCCTAGAAGGGTCCTAGAAGGCCCTAAGTGGGTCCCAGAGGGCTCTAGAGGGTTCCTGATGACCCTAGAACGGTCCTAGAAGGACCTAAGGAGGTCCCAGGGGGCTCTAGAGGATTTCTCGTGGTCCTAGAAGGGTCCTAGTAGGCCCTAAGGAGTCCCAGGGGGCTCTAGAGTGTCCCTGGGGGCACTAGAAGGGTCCTAGAAGGCGCAAAGAGGGTCCCAGTGGGCTATAGAGGGCTCCTGGTGGTCCTAGAAGGGTCTTAGAAAGCCCTAAGGGGGTCCCAGGGGGCTCTAGAGGGTCCCTGGGGGCCCTAGAAGGGTCCTAGAATGCCCTAAGGGGGTCCCAGGGGGCTCTAGAGGGTTCCTCGTGGTCCTAGAAGGGTCCTAGAAGGCCCTAAGGGGGTCCCAGAGGGCTCTAGAGGGTTCCTGGTGGTCCGAGAAGGGTCCTAGACGGCCCTAAGGGGGTCCCAGGTGGTTCTAGAAGGTTCCTCGTGGTCATAGAAGGGTCCTAGAGTGTTCTAAGGGGTCTCAGGGGCCTCTAGATGGTTCCCCGGAGACTTAAAATGGTCCTAGAAGGCCCTAAGGGGTTCTCAGAGGGCTCTAGATGGTTCCTCCTGGTCCTAGAATGGTCCTAAAAGGCCCTAAGTGGACCCAGGGGGCTCTAGAAGGTCCCTGGGGGCCCTAGAAGTGTACTAGAAGGCCTTAAATAGGACCCAGGGTGCTCTAGAGGGTTCCCCGGGGTTTTACCATGGACCTAGAAGGCCCTAAGGGGGTCCCAGGGGGCTCTAGAGGGTTCCTCGTGGCCCTAGAAGGGTTCTAGAAGGACTTAAGCAAGTTCCAGGGGGGTCTAGAGGGTCACTGGGGGCGCTAGAAGAGCCCTAGAAGGCCCTAAGGTGTCCCAGGGGGCTCTAGAGGGATCCTCGTGGTCCTAGAAGGGTCCTACAAGGCTCTAAGGGGTCCCACGAGGCTCTTGAGGGTTCCCCAGGGTCTTATAATGATCCTAGAAGGCCCTAAGGGAGTCCCAGGGGGCTCTAGAGTGTTTCTCCTGGTCCTAGAAGGGTTCTAGGAGGCCTTAAGCAAGTCCCAGGGGGCTCTAGAGGGTTCCTCGTGGTCCTAGAAGGGTCCTAGAAGGCCCTAAGTGGGTCCCAGAGGGCTCTAGAGGGTTCCTGGTGATCCTAGAAGGGTCCTAGTAGGCCCTAAAGACTCCCAGGGAGCTCTAGAGGGTCTCTGGGGGCACTAGAAGTGTCCTAGAATGTGCAAAAAGGTGTCCCAGAGGGCTCTAGAGGGCTCCTGGTGGTCCTAGAAGGGTCTTAGAAGGCCCTAAGTGGGTCCCAGGGGGCTCTAGAGGGTCCCTGGGGGCCCTAGAAGGGTCCTAGAATGCCCTAAGGGGGTCCCAGGGGGCTCTAGAGGGTTCCTCGTGGTCCTAGAAGGGTCCTCGAAGGCTCTAAGGCATCCCAGGGGGCTCTAGACGGTCTCTGGGGACCCTAGAAGAGTCCTAGAACGCCCTAAAGGGGTCCCAGAGAGCTATAGATGGTTTCTCGTGGTCCTAGAAGGGTCCTAGAAGGCCCTAAAATGGTCCCGGGGGCTCTAGAGGGTTCCTCGTGGTCCTAGAAGGGTCCTAGAAAACCCTAGAAGGGTCCCAGGGGACTCTGGAGGGTTCCTGGTGATTCTAAAAGGGTCCAAGAAAGGCCTAGAAGGGTCCCAGAGGGCTCTAGAGGGTACCCGTGGGTCCTAGGAGGGTCCTAGAAGGCTCTAAAAGGGTCCCAGGAGGCTCTAGAGGGTCCCTGGGGGTACTAGAAGAGTCCTAGAAGGCCCTAAGTGGGTCCTAGGGGGCTCTAGAGGGCTCCTGGTGGTCCTAGAAGGGTCCTAGAAGGCCCTAAAGGGGTCCCAGGGAGCTCTAGAGGGACCCTGGCGGCCCTAGAATTGCCCTAGAAGGCCCTAAGCGGGTCCCAGCGGGCTCTAGATGGTCCCTGGGGGTACTAGAAGAGTCCAAGAAGGCCCTAAGTGGGTCCTAGGGGGCTCTAGAAGGCTCCTGGTGGTCCTAGAATTGTCCTAGAAGGCCCTAAAGGGGTCCCAGGGGGCTCTAGAGGGACCCTGGCGGCCCTAGAATTGTCCTAGAAGGCCCTAAAGGGGTCCCAGTGGGCTCTAGAGGGTTCCTCGTGGTCCTAGAATGGTCCTCGAAGGCTCTAAGGCATCCCAGGGGGCTCTAGACCGTCTCTGGGGACCCTAGAAGAGTCCTAGAATGCCCTAAAGGGGTCCCAGAGAGCTATAGATGGTTTCTCGTGGTCCTAGAAGGGTCCTAGAAGGCCCTAAAATTGTCCCAGGGGGCTCTAGAGGGTTCCTCGTGGTCCTAGAAGGGTCCTAGAAAGCCCTAGAAGGGTCCCAGGGGACTCTGGAGTGTTCCTGGTGATTCTAAAAGGGTCCAAGAAAGCCCTAGAAGGGTCCCAGAGGGCTCTAGAGGGTACCCGTGGGTGCTAGGAGGGTCCTAGAAGGCCCTAAAAGGGTCCCAGGGGGCTCTAGAGGGTCCCTGGGGGTACTAGAAGAGTCCTAGAAGGCCCTAAGTGGGTCCTAGGGGGCTCTAGAGGGCTCCTGGTGGCCCTAGAAGTGTCCTAGAAGGCCCTAAAGGGGTCACAGGGGGCTCTAGAGGGACACTGGCGGCCCTAGAATTGTCCTAGAAGGCCCTAAGGGGGTCCCAGCGGGCTCTAGAGGGTCCCTGGGGGTACTAGAAGAGTCCTAGAAGGCCCTAAGTGGGTCCTAGGGAGCTCTAGAGGGCTCCTGGTGGTCCTAGAAGGGTCCTAGAAGGCCCTAAAGGGGTCCCAGGGGGCTCTAGAGGGTTCCTTGTGGTCCTAGAAGGGTCCTAGAAGACCCTAAGGTGGTCCCAGCGGGCTCTAGAGGGTTCCTGGGGCTCCTAGAAGGGTTCTAGAAGGCTCAAAGGGTAACCAGGGGGCTCTAGAAGGTCCCTGGGGGCCCTAGAAGGGTACTAGAAGGCACTAAAGAGGACCCAGGGTGCTCTGGAGGGTTCCCCAGGGTCTTACCATGGCCCTAGAAAGCCCTA
The DNA here is from genome assembly GCF_032191515.1 of Phaenicophaeus curvirostris. Lineage (NCBI taxonomy): Eukaryota > Metazoa > Chordata > Aves > Cuculiformes > Cuculidae > Phaenicophaeus > Phaenicophaeus curvirostris. Next base: position 227,639 of record NW_027206830.1, read on the forward strand.
AGTGGGTCCCAGGGGGCTCTTGAGGGTTCCCTGTGTCCTAGAAGGGTCCTAGAAGGCCCTAAGTGTGTCCCAGGGGTCTCTAGAGGGTCCCTGGGGGCGCTAGAATTGTCCTAGAAGGCCTTAAGGGGGTCCCAGGGGGCTCTAGAGGGTTCCTTCTGGTCCTAGAAGGGTCCTACAAGGCTCTAAGTGGTACCACGAGGCTCTAGAGGGTTCCCCAGGGTCTTAAAATGAACCTAGAATGCCCTAAGTGGGTCCCAGGGGGCTCTAGATGGTTTCTCGTGGTCCTAGAAGAGTCCTAGAAGGCCTTAAGCAAGTCTCAGGGGGCTCTAGAGAGTTCCTCGTGGTCCTAGAAGGGTCCTAGAAGGCCCTAAGTGGGTCCCAGAGGGCTCTAGAGGGTTCCTGGTGACCCTAGAACGGTCCTAGAAGGACCTAAGGAGGTCCCGGGGGCTCTAGAGGATTTCTCGTGGTCCTAGAAGGGTCCTAGTAGGCCCTAAAGAGTCCCAGGTGGCTCTAGAGCGTCCCTGGGGGCACTAGAAGGGTCCTAGAAGGCGCAAAGAGGGTCCCAGAGGGCTATAGAGGGCTCCTGGTGGTCCTAGAAGGGTCTTAGAAAGCCCTAAGGGGGTCCCAGGGGGCTCTAGAGGGTCCCTGAGGGCCCTAGAAGGGTCCTAGAATGCCCTAAGGGGGTCCCAGGGGGCTCTAGAGGGTTCCTCGTGGTCCTAGAAGGGTCCTAGAAGGCCCTAAGTGGGTCCCAGAGGGCTCTAGAGGGTTCCTCGTGGTCCTAGAAGGGCCCTAGTAGGCCCTAAAGACTCCCAGGGAGCTCTAGAGGGTCTCTGGGGGCACTAGAAGTGTCCTAGAATGTGCAAAAAGGTGTCCCAGAGGGCTATAGAGGGCTCCTGGTGGTCCTAGAAGGGTCTTAGAAGGCCCTAATTGGGTCCCAGGGGGCTCTAGAGGGTCCCTGGGGGCCCTAGAAGGGTCCTAGAATGCCCTAAAATGGTCCCGGGGGCTCTAGAAGGTTCCTCGTGGTCCTAGAAGGGTCCTAGAAAGCCCTAGAAGGGTCCCAGGGGACTCTGGAGGGTTCCTGGTGATTCTAAAAGGGTCCAAGAAAGCCCTAGAAGGGTCCCAGAGGGCTCTAGAGGGTACCCGTGGGTCCTAGGAGGGTCCTAGATGGCCCTAAAAGGGTCCCAGGTGGCTCTAGAGGGTCCCTGGGGGTACTAGAAGAGTCCTAGAAGGCCCTAAGTGGGTCCTAGGGGGCTCTAGAGGGCTCCTGGTGGTCCTAGAAGGGTCCTAGAAGGCCCTAAAGGGGTCCCAGGGGGCTCTATGTGTTTCCTGGGGCGCATAGAATGGACCTAGAAGGCTCTAAGGGGTCCCAGGGGGCTCTAGAGTGTCTCTTGTGGACCAAGAAGTGTCCAAGAAGGCCCTTAAGTGGTCCCACATGTCTCTAGATGGTTACTCGTGGCCCTAGAAGACCCCTAGAAGGCCCTTAAGTCATCCCACGGGTCTCTAGATGGTTACTCGTGGTCCTAGAAGACCCCTAGATGGCCCTAAGTGGGTCCCAGGGGGCTCTAGAGGGTTCCTGGTGGTCCTAGAAGGGTCCTAGAAGGCTGTATAGAGGACCCAGGGTGCTCTAGAGGGTTCCCCGGGGTCTTACCATGGTCCTAGAAGGCCCTAAGCGGGACCCAGGGGGCTCTAGATGGTTTCCTCGTGGTCCTAGAAGAGTCCTAGAAGGCCCTAAGAGTGTCACAGGGGGCTCTAGAGGGTTCCTGGTGGTCCGAGAAGGGTCCTAGAAGGCCCTAAGGGGGTCACAGGGGGCTCTAGAGGGTTCCTGGTGGTCCTAGAACAGTACTAGAAGGCCCTAAGGTGGTCCCAGGGGGTTCTAGAATATTCCTGGGGTCCTAGAAGGGTCCTAGAATGCTCTAAGTTTTCCCAGGGGGCTCTAGATGGTTCCAGAGAGTCTTAAAATGGTCCTAGAAGGCCCTGAGTGGGTCCCAGGGGGCTCTAGAGGGTCCCTGCCTGCACTAGAAGGGCCCTAGAAGGCCCTAAGGGGGTCCCAGAGGGCTCTAGAGGGTTCCTCGCCGTCCTAGAAGGGTCCTAGAAGGCCCTAAGGGGGTCTCAGGAAGCTCTAGAGGGTTCCTGGGGCTCCTAGAAGGGTTCTAGAAGGCTCAAAGTGTAACCAGGGGGCTCTAGAAGGTCTCTGGGGGCCCTAGAAGGGTACTAGAAGGCACTAAAGAGGACCCAGGGTGCTCTGGAGGGTTCCCCGGGGTCTTACCATGGTCCTAGAAGGCCCTAAGGGGGTCCCAGGGGGCTCTAGAGGGTTACCCGATATCTTAAAATGGTCTTAGAAGGCCCTAAAGGGGTCCCAGGGGGCTCTACAGGGTTCCCCGGGGTCTTAAAATGGTCCTAGAAGGCCCTAAGTGGGTCCCAGGGGGCTCTGGAAGTTTTCTCGTGGTCCTAGAAGGGTCCTAGAAGGCCCTTAAGGGGTCCAAGGGATCTCTAGAGGGTTTCTGGTGACTCTAGACGTGTCCTAGAAAGCCCTAGAAGGGTCCCAGGGGGCTCTAGAGGGTACCCACAGGTCCTAGAAGGGTCCTAGAAGGCTCTAAGCGGTCCCAGGGGGCTCTAGAGGGTCCCTGGAGGACTTAGAAGTGTCCTAGAAGGCCCGAAGGGGGTCCCACGGGGCTCTAGATGGTTCCCGTGGGTCCTAGAAGGGTCCTAGATGGCCCTAAGTGTGTCCCAGGGGGCTCTAGAGGGTTCCTCATAGTCCTAGAAGGGTCCTAGTAGGCCCTAAGGCAGTCCCAGTGGGCTCTAGAGGGTCCCTGGGGTCCCTAGAAGGGTCCTAGAAGGCCCTAAAGGGGACCCAGGGGGCTCTAGAGGGTTCCCCAGGGTCTTACACTGGTCCTAGTTGGCCCTAAGGGGGTCCCAGGGGGCTCTAGATTGTTTCTCGTGGTCCTAGAAGGGTCCTAGAAGGCCCTAAGGGGGTCCAGTGGGCTCTAGAGGGTCCCTGGGGGTCCAAGAAGGGTTCTAGAAGGCCCTAAGGGGGTCCTAGGTGGCTCTAGAGGGTTCCTCGTGGTCATAGAAGGGTCCTAGAAGGTCCTAAGCGGGTCTCAGGGGGCTCTAGAGGGTTCCTCGTGGTCCTAGAAGGGTCCTAGAAGGCCCTAAGTGTGTCCCAGGGGGCTCTAGAGGGTCTCTGGTGTCCCTAGAAGCGTCCTAGAAGGCACTAAGTGGGTCCCAGGGAGCTCTAGAGGGTTTCTCGTGGTCCTAGAGGGGTCCCAGGGGGCTCTAGAGGGTTCCTGGTGACTCTAAAAGTGTCCAAGAAAGCCCTAGAAGGGTCCCAGGGTGCTCTAGAGGGTTCCTGGTGATTCTAAAAGGGTCCTAGAAAGCCCTAGAAGGGTCCCAGAGGGCTCTAGAGGGTTCCCTGGGGGCTTACAATGATCCTAGAAGGCCCTACGGGAGTCCCAGGTGGCTCTAGAGGGTTTCTCGTGGTCCTAGAAGGGTCCTAGAAGGCCCTAAGTGGGTCCCAGTGGGTTCTAGAGGGTCCCTGGGGGGCCCTAGAAGGGTCCAAGAAGGCCCTAAAGAGGTCCCAGGGGGCTCTAGAGGGATTCTCGTGGTCCTAGATGGGTCCTAGAAGGCCTTAAGGGGTCCCAGGGGGCTCTAGATGGCTCCTCGTGGTCCTAGAAGGGTCTTAGAAGGCCGTAAAGGGGTCCCAGGGGGCTCTAGATATCTTTAGATTGGATCTGGGGGCTCTAGAAGGGTCTGGGGGCTTTTAGAAGGGATGTAAGAAGCTCTAGAAGGGTTCAGGGTCTTTTTGAAGCTCTCTGGGGGGCTCTAGAAGGGTCTGGGTTCTTTTAGAATGGGCGTGAGAAGCTCTTGAAGGGTCCAGGTGCCTTTAGAATGTCTCTGGGGGGCTCTAGATGGGTCTGGGGGCTTTTAAAAGGGTCATGAGAAGCTCTAGAAGGGTCCAGGGGCCTTTATAATGTCTCTGGGGGGCTCTAGAAGGGTCTGGGGGCTTTTAGAAGGGACGTGAGAAGCTCTAGAAGGGTCCAGGGGCCTTTAGAAGGTCTCTGGGGGGTCCAGAGTGATCTGGGGGCCTTTAGAATTGTCCAGATGGGCTCTAGAAGGGTCTTGGCACTTTTAGAAGGGACCCAGGGGGCTCTAGAAGGGTCCAGGGGCTTTTAGAAGGGACGTGAGAAGCTCTAGAAGTTAGGGGTTAGTGTTAGGGTTAGGGTCATTAGGGTTAGGGTAAGGGGTTAGGGGTTATGGTTAGAGTTAGGGTTTAGGGTTAGGGGTTAGGGTTAGGGGTTAGGGTTAGGGTTAGGGGTTAGAGTTAGGGGTTAGGGTTAGGGGTTAGGGGTTAGGGTTAGGGTTTAGGGTTAGGGTTAGGGGTTGGGGTTAGGGTCATTAGGGTTAGGGTTAGGGGTTAGGGGTTAGAGTTAGGGGTTAGGGTTAGGGTTAGGGTTAGGGTTAGGGTTAGGGTTGGGTTAGGGTTAGTGTTAGGGTCATTAGGGTTAGGGGTTAGGGGTTAGGTTTAGGGTTAGGGTTAGGGATTAGGTTTAGGGTTAGGGTTAGGGTTAGGGTCATTAGGGTTAGGGTTAGGGTTAGGGTCATTAGGGTTAGGGTTAGGGTTAGGTTTTAGGGTTAGGTTTAGGGTTAGGGTTAGGGTTTAGGGTTAGGGTTTAGGCTTAGGGTTAGGGGTTAGGGTTAGGCTTAGTGGTTAGGGTTAGGGTTAGGTTAGGGTTAGATTAGGGTTAAGGTTAGGGTTAGGGTCATAAGGGTTAGTGTTATGGTTAGGGTTATGGTTATGGTTAGGGGTTAGGGTGAGGGTTAGAGTTTAGGGTCATTAGGGTTAGGGTTAGAGTTAGGGTTAGGGGTTAGGGTTTGTGGTTAGGGTTAGGGTCAGGGTTGGGTTAGGGTTAGGGTTATGGTTAGGGTTTAGGGTGAGGGTTAGGGTTAGGGGTTAAGGTTAGGGTTAGGGTTAGGGTTAGGGTTTAGTGTTATGTGCTTAGGGTTACGGGGTTAGGGTTAGTGTGTAAGGGATTAGGGTTAGGGTTAGGGTGTTAGGGATTAGGGTTAGGGGGATAGGGATTAGGGTTATGGTTATCCGGTTAGGGTCAGGGTTGGGGATAGGGGGTTAGGGTTAAGTGTTAGGGTTAGGGGATTAGTCCTTCTAGAGCCCCTCTAGACAAATCTAAAGGCCTCTAGACCCTTCTAGAGGCCCCCAGAGTCCTTCTAAAGGCCCCCAGATGTCTCTAAAGACCGCCAGAGCCCTTCTAAAGGCCCCCAGACCCTCCTAGAGCTCCACTGGACCCTTCTAAAAGCCCCCAGACCCTTCTAGAGCACCTGACGTCCATTCTAAAAGACCCCAGACCATTCTAGCACCCACCGGGGCCCTTCTAAAAGTGCCAAGACCATTCTAGAGCCCTTCTGGACCATTCTAGAGGCCCCCAGACCATTCTAGACTCCCCAGAGCCCTTCTAAAGGCCCCTGGACCCTTCCAGAGCTTCTCACGTCCCTTCTAAAAGACCCCAGACCCTTTGAGTGCCCCCCAGAGACCTTCTAAAGGCCCCTGGACCCTTCTAGAGCTTCTCACGTCCCTTCTAAAAGACCCCAGACCCTTCGAGAGCCCCCCAGAGACCTTCGAAAAGCGACCAGGCCATTCTAGAGCCCATCTGGACCATTCTAACAGCCTCCAGACTCCTCTAGAGCCCCCAGAACTATTTTAAAGGTCCTTGGACCCTTCTAGAGCTTCTCACGTCCCTTCTAAAAGAACCCAGACCTTTCTAGAGCCCCCCAGAGACCTTCTAAAGGCGCCCAGACCCTTCTACAGCCACTCACATCCCTTCTAAATGCCCACAGACCCTTCTAGAGCCCCCCAGAGACCTTCTAAAGGACCCTGAACCCTTCTAGAGCTTCTCACATCCATTCTAAAAGCGCCCAGACCCTTCTAGAGCCCCCCAGATCCATACTAAAGACCTCTAGAGCACCCTGGGACCCCTTTATGGCCTTCTAAGACCCTTCTAGGACCACGAGGAACCCTCTAGAGCCCTCTGAGAACCACTTAGGGCCTTCTAGAATCCTTCTAGGACCACCAGGAACCCTCTAGAGCCCCCTGGGACGCACTTACGGCCTTCTAGGACGCTTCTAGGACCACGAGAAACCATCTAGAGCCCCATGGGACCCACTTAGAGCCTTCTAGGATCATTGTAAGACCCCTGGGAACCTTCTAGAGACCCCTGGGACCCCTTTAGTGCCTTCTAGGACCCTTCTAGGACCACCAGGAACCCTCTAGAGCCCCCTGGGACCACTTTAGGGCCTTCTAGGACCCTTTTAGGACCACGAGAAACAACCTAGAGACCCCTGGTACCCCCTTAGGGCCTTCTAGGACGATTGTAAGACCACGGGGAACACTCTAGAGCCCCCTGGGTCCCCTTTAGTGCCTTCTAGGATACTTCTAGGGCCTCCAGGGACCCTCTAAAGACCCCTGGGAGCCTTCTAAAACCACCAGGAACCCTCTAGAGCCCACTGGGACCCCTTAGGGCTTTGTAGAACCCTTCTAGGACCACGAGGAACCCTCTAGAGCCCCCTGGGACCACCTTAGGGCCTTCTAAGACCCTTCTAGGACCCACAGGCACCATCTAGAGCCCCCTGGGACCCCTTTAGGGCCTTCTAGGTCACTTCTAGGCCCTCTAGGTACCCTCTAGAGTCCCCTGGGACAGCTTAGAGCCTTCTAGGACCCTTCTAGGAGCACCAGGAGCCATCTAGAGCCCCCTGGGACCACTTTAGGGTCTTCTAGGACCCTTCTAGGACCACAGGGAAACCTCTAGAGCCCCCTGGGACCCTTCTAGGGCTTTCTAGGACACTTCTAGATTCACCAGGAACCCTCTAAAGCTCCCTTGGACCCCTTTAGGACTTTCTAGGACCCTTCTAGGACCACGAGAAACCTTCTAGAGCCCCCTGGGACCCACTTAGGGCCTTCTAGGACCATGGTAAGACCCCGGGGAACGCTCTAGAGCCCCCTGGGACCCCTTTAGGGCCTTCTAGGACTATTCTAGGGCACCCGGAGACCCTCTAGAGCCCCCTGGAACCTCTTAGACCTTTCTAGGGCCCTTCTAGGAACCCCAGGAACCCTCTAGAGTTCACTGGGACCACTTTAGGGCCTTCTAGGTCCATTCTAAGACCACAAGAAACCATCCAGAGCCCTCTGGGAACCACTTAGGTCCTTCTAGGATCCTCCTAGGACCACGAGGAACCGTCTAGAGCTCCCTGGGCCCCATTTAGGGCCTCCTAGGACCCTTCTAGGACAACGAGAAACCCTCTAGAGCCCTCTGGGAACCACTTAGGGCCTTCTAGAATCCTTCTAGGACCACCAGGAACCCTCTAGAGCCCCCTGGGACCTCCTTAGGGCCTTCTAGGACCATTCTAGGGCCCCCAGGGACCTTCTAGAGCCCCCTGGGACACTCTTAGGGCCTTCTCGGACGCTTCTAAGACCACGAAGGACCCTCTAGAGCCCCCTGGGTCCCCTTTAGGGCCTTCTAGGACCCTTTTAGAACCACGAGGAACCCTCTAGAGCCCCCTGGGACCCATTTAGGGCCTTCTAAGACCCTTTTAGGACCACGAGGAACCATCTAGACCCCCTTGGGACCCCTTTAGGGCCTTCTAGGACCCTTCTAGTACCCACGGGAACCCTCTAGAGCCCTCTGGGACCATTCTAGGTCTTTCTAGGACCCTTCTAGTGTCACCAGGAACCCTCTAGAGCCTTCTGGGACCCTTCTAGAGCTTTATAGGAGACTTCTAGAGTCACCAGGAGCCCTCTAGAGCCCCCTGGGACCCACTTAGGGCCTCCTAGGACAATTCTAGGATATGAGGAACCCCCTAGAGCACCCTGAAACCAACTTAGGGCCTTCTAGGACACTTCTAGTGTCCCAGGGACCCTCTAGAGCCCCCTGGGACCCCATAGGGCCTTCTAGAACCCTTCTAAGACCACGAGAAACTCTCTAGAGGCACCTGGGACCTCCTTAGGGCCTTCTAGGACATTTCTAGGGCCCCCAGGGACCTTCTAGAGCCCTCTGGGACCCACTTAGGGCCTTCTCGGACGCTTCTAAGACCACAAAGAACCCTCTAGAGCCACCTGGGACCCCCTTAGAGCCTTCTAGGTACATTCTAGCACCACGAGGAACCCTCTAGAGCTCCCTAGGACCCCCTTAGAGCCTTCTATGACCCTTCTAGGACAACGAGAAACCATCTAGAGCCACCTGGGACCTCCTTAGGGCCTTCTGGGTTATTCTAGGAACACATGGAACCCTCTAGAGCCTCCTGGGACAACTTAGGGCCATGTAGGACCATTGTAAGATGCCGGGGAACCCTCTAGAGCCCCTTGGGACCGATTTAGTGCCTTCTAGGACCCTTCTAGTGCCCCCAGAGACCTTCTAGAGCACACTGGGACCCCCTTAGAGCCTTCTAGGACCCTTCTAGGAGCCCCAGGAACCCTCTAGAGCCCCCTGGGAACCCCTTGGGGCATTCTAGGACCATTCTAGGACCACGAGGAACCCTCTAGAGCCCCATGGGACCCATTAAAGGCCTTGTAAAACACTTCTAGAACTACAAGAAACCATCTAGAACCCCCTGGGAAATTTCTAGGATTTTCTAAGACCCTTGTAGAGGCACCAGGAACCCTCTAGAGTCCCCTGGGACCCGCTTAGGGCCTTCTAGGACCCTTCTAGGACCACGAGAAAACCTCTAGAGACACCTGGGACCCCCGTAGGGCCTTCTAGGATCATTGTAAGTCCCTGGGAAACCCTCTAGAGACCCCTGGGACTTCCTTAGGGCCTTCTAGGACCCTTCTAGGACCCCCAGGGACCCTCTAGAGCCCACTGGGACCCCTTAGAGCCTTCTAGGACCCTTCTAAGACCACGAGGAACCCTGTAGAGCAACCTTGGACCCATTTAGTGCCTTCTAGAGCTCTTCTAGGACTACGAAGAATCCTCTGGAGTCCTCTGGGCACACTTAGGGCCTTCTAAGACCCTTCTAGGGCCACAAGGAACCCTCTAGAGCCCCCTGGGACCCCTTTAGGGACTTCTAGGACCCTTCTAGGACCATGAGAAACAATCTACAGCCCCCTGGGACCAGTTTAGGGCCTTCTAGGACCCTTCTAGGACCACGAGAAACCCTCTAGAGCCCCCTGGGACCCACTTAGGGCCTTCTAGGACCATGGTAAGATCCCGGGGAACACTCTAAAGCCCCCTGGAACCACTTTAGGGCCTTCTAGGGCCCTTCTAGGACCATGAGAAACAACCTAGAGCCCCCTAGTACCCCCTTAGGGCCTTCTAGGACCATTGTAAGTCACCGGCGAACACTCTAGAGCCCCCTGGGTCCCCTTTAGGGCCTTCTAGGACCCTTCTAGGGCCCCCAGGGACCCTCTAGAGCCCCCTGGGACCGCATGGATCCTTATAGGACTCTTCTAGGAGTACCAGGAACCCTCTAGAACCCCCTGGGACCATTTTAGGGCCTTCTAGGACCCTTCAAGGACCACAGGGAACCCTCTAGAGCCCCATTGGACCCTTCTAGGGCTTTCTAGGACACTTCTAGAGTAACCAGGAACCCTCTAGAACTCCCTCGGACCACTTTAGGACCGTCTAGGACCCTTCAAGGACCACGAGAAACCCTCTAGAGCCCCCTGGGACCCACTTAGACCCTTCTAGGTGCCTTCTAGGACCACGAGAAACCATGTAGAACCCCCTGGGACCCCCTTAGTGTTTTCTAGGACCATTCTAGGACCACGAGAAACCCTCTAGAGACCCCTGGGACCCCCTTAGGGCCTTATAGGACCCTTTTAGAAACACGAGGAACCCTCTAGAGCCCCCTGGGACCCATTTAGGGCCTTCTAAGACCCTTTTAAGACCACGAGGAACCATCTAGACCCCCCTGGGACCCCTTTAGGGCCTTCTAGGACGCTTCTAGGACCCAAGGGAACCCTCTAGAGCCCTCTGGGACCATTCTAGGTCTTTCTAGGACCCGTCTAGTGTCACCATGTACCTTCTAGAGCCCCCTGGGACCCTTCTAGAGCTTTATAGGAGACTTCTAGAGTCACCAGGAGCCCTCTAGAGCCCCCTGGGACCCACTTAGGGCCTCCTAGGACACTTCTAGGACAACGAGGAACCCCCTAGAGCACCCTGAGACCCACTTAGGGCCTTCTAGGACACTTCTAGTGTCCCAGGGACCCTCTAGAGCCCCCTGGGACCCCATAGGGCCTTCTAGAACCCTTCTAAGACCACGAGGAACTCTCTAGAGGCACCTGGGACCTTCTTAGGGCCTTCTAGGACCTTTCTAGGGCCCCCAGGGACCTTCTAGAGCCCTCTGGAACCCCCTTAGGGCCTTCTCAGATGCTTCTAAGACCTCGAAGAACCCTCTAGAGCTCTTTGGGACCCCCTTAGAGCCTTCTAGGTACATTCTAGCACCACGAGGAACCCTCTAGAGCTCCCTAGGACCCCCTTAGTGCTTTCTATGACCCTTCTAGGACCACGAGAAACCATCTAGAGCCACCTGGGACCTCCTTAGGGCCTTCTGGGTTATTCTAGGAACACATGAAACCCTCTAGAGCCCCCTGGGACCCACTTAGGGCCTCCTAGGACCCTTCTAGGACAACGAGGAAACCCCTAGAGCCACCTGAGACCCACTTAAGGCCTTCTAGGACCCTTCTAGTGCCCCAAGGACCCTCTAGAGCCCCCTGGGACCTTTCTAGGGCTTACTGGGACCCTTCTAGAGTCACCAGGAACCCTCTAGAGCCTCCTGGGACCCGCTTAGGGCTTTCTAGGACCCTCCTAGGGCCACGAGGAACCATCTAGAGCCCCCTGAGACCCCCTTAGAACCTTATAGGAACCTTCTACGACCACGAGGATACCTCTAGAGCGCTCTGGGACCCCCTTAGGACCTTCTAGGAACCTTCTAGGACCACCAGGAACCCTCTAGAGCCCCCTGGGACCCCCTTACGACCTTCTAGGAACCTTCTAGAACCCACAGGTACCCGCTAGATCCACCTGGGACCCACTTAGGGCTTTCAAGGACCCTTCTAGAGTCACCAGGAAGCCTCTGGAGCCCCCTGGCACCTCCTTAGGTCCTTGTAGGACTCTTCTAAGACTTCTGGAAACCCTCTGGAGCACCCTGGGACGCTGTTAGGGCCTTCTAAGACCCTTCTATGACTTTCTAGAGCCCCCGAGGACCCTTCTAAAGGCTCCCAGACCCTTCTAGAGCCCCTCAGGACCCTTCTGAATGCCCCCAGACCCTTCTAGAGCCCCTCAGAACCCTTCTAGAGCCAGTCAGGACCTTTAGGAAGGTTCCAAGACCCTTCTAGAGCCCCCCAGGACCAATCTGAAGGCCCTAGACCGTTTGAGATCCAAGTTGGACCCTTCTAGAGCCCCTCAGGACCCTTCTGAAGGCCTCCAGACCCTTCTAGAGCCCACCCGGGGCCCTTCTGAAAGCCCCCAGACCCTTCTAGAGCCCACCCACGGCCCTTCTGACGGCCCCCAGACCCTTCTAGAGCCGCTCAGGACCCTTCTGAAGGTCTCCAGACCCTTCTAGTTCCCCTGGGCCATTCTGAAGGCCCCCAGACGGTTCTAGAGCCACTCAGGGCCCTTCTGATGGCTTCCAGACCATTCTAGATCCCCCCAGGGCCCTTCTGAAGGCCCCCAGACCCTTCTAGAGCCACTCAGGACCATTCTGAAGGCCTCCAGACCCTTCTAGATACCCCCAGAGCCCTTCTGAAGGCCCCCAGACCCTTCTAGAGCCACTCAGGACCCTTCTGAAGGCCTCCAGACCCTTCTAGATCCCCCCAGGGCCATTCTGAAGGCCCCCAGACCTTTCTAGAGCCCATCCAGACCCTTCTGAAGGCCTCCAGACCCTTCTATAGGGGTCCCAAAGAGCTCTAGAGGGTTCCTCAAGGTCCTAGAAGGGTTTTAGAAGGCCCTAAGGTGGTTCCAGGGGCTCTAGAGGGATCCTGGTGGTCCTAGAAGGGTCCTAGAAGGTCCTAAGGGGGTCCCAGAGGGCTCTACAGGGATCCCCATGGTCTTACAATGGTCCTAGAAGGTTCTAAATTGTCCCAGGGGGTCTACATGGTTCCTAGTGGTCCTAGAAGGGACCTAGAGGGCCCTAAAATGGTCCCAGGGGGCTCTAGAGGGTTCCTCGTGGTCCTAGAAGGGTCTTAGAAGGCCCTAAATGCTTCCCAGTGAGCTCTAGAGGGATGCTGGTGGTGTTTGAAGTGTCCTAGAAGGACCTAAGTGGGTCCCATGGGGCTCTAGAGGGATTCAGGGACCCTAGAAGGGTCCTAGAAGGCTCTAAGGAGTCCCAGGGGGCTCTGGATGGTTTCTCGTGGTCCTAGAAGGGTCCTAGAAGGTCCTAAGTGGGTCCCAGATGGCTCTAGAGGGTTCCTGGTGATCCTAGAAGGGTCCTAGAAGGCCCTAAGGGAGTCCCTGGGGGCTCTAGAGGGTTTCTCGTGGTCCTAGAAGGGTCCTAGAAGGCCTTAAGGAGTCCTAGGGGACTCTAGAGTGTTCCCTGGGGTCTTACAATGGTCCTAGTAGGCCCTAAGGGGGTCCCAGACGACTCTAGGGGGTTCCCTGGGGTCATACAATTGTCCTAGAAGGTCCTAAGTGGTCTCAGGGGGTTCTAGATGGTTCCTCGTGGTCGTAGAAGACACCTAGCAGGCCCTAAGGGGGTCCCAGGGGGCTTTAGAGTGTCCCTGGTGGCCCTAGAAGGGTCCTAGAAGGACCTAAAGGGGTCCCAGGGGGCTCTAGAGGGTCCCTGGGGGCACTAGAATGGTCCTAGAAGGCCCTAAGGGAGTCCCAGAGGGCTCTAGAGTGTCCCTGGTGGTCCTAGAAGGGCCCTAGAAGGGCCTAAAGAGGTCCCAGGGAGCTCTAGAGGGTTCCCCGGGGTCTTACAATGATCCTAGAAGGCCGTAAGGGGTTCCCAGGGAGCTCTAGATGGTTTCTCGTGGTCCTAGAAGGGTCCTAGAAGGCCCTAAGGGCGTCCCAGGGGGCTGTAGAGAGTTTCTCGTGGTCCTAGAACGGTACTAGAAGGACCTAAGTGGGTCCCAGAAGGCTCTAAAGGGATCCTGGTGATCCTAGAAGGGTCCTAGAAGGCCCTAAGGGAGTCCCCGGGGGCTCTAGAGCGTTTCTTGTGGTCCTAGAAGGGTCTTAGAAGGCCATAAAGGGGTCCCAGGGGGCTCTAGAGGGTTCCTGGGAGCACTAGAAGGGTCCTAGAAGGCTTTAAGGGGGTCCCAGAGGGCTTTAGAAGGTTCCTGGTGGTCCTAGAAGGGTCCTAGAAGGGCCTAAGTGGGTCCCAGAGGGTTCTAGAAGGTTCCTGGGGCTCCTAGAAGTGTCCTAGAATGCTCTAAGGGGTCCCACGGGGCTCTAGAGTGTCCCTGGGGGCCCTAGAATTGTCCTAGAAGGCCCTAAATGGGTCACAGGGGGGCCTAGAGGGTCCCTGGGGGCACTAAAAGTCTCCTAGAAGGCACAAAATGTGTCACAGAGGGCTCTAGAGGGTTCCTTGTGGTCCTAGAAGGGTCCTAGAAGGCCCTAAGGGGACCCCAGGGAGATCCAGAGGGTTCCTCGTGGTCCTAGAAGGGTCCTAGAAAGCCCTAGAAGGGTCCCAGGGGACTCTGGAGGGTTCCTGGTGATTCTAAAAGGGTCCTAGAAAGCCCTAGAAGGGTCCCAGGGGACTCTGGAGGGTTCCTGGTGATTCTAAAAGGGTCCAAGAAAGGCCTAGAAGGGTCCCAGAGGGCTCTAGAGGGTACCCGTGTGTCCTAGGAGGGTCCTAGAAGGCCCTAAAAGGGTCCCAGCGGGCTCTAGAGGGTCCCTGGGGGTACTAGAAGAGTCCTAGAAGGCCCTAAGTGGGTCCTAGGGGGCTCTAGAGGGCTCCTGGTGGTCCTAGAAGGCCCTAAAGGGGTCCCAGGGGGCTCTAGACGGACCCTGGCGGCCCTAGAATTGTCCTAGAAGGCCCTAAAGGGGTCCCAGGGGGCTCTAGAGGGTTCCTTGTGGTCCTAGAAGGGTCCTAGAAGGCCCTAAGGGGGTCCCAGCGGGCTCTAGAGGGTTCCTGGGGCTCCTAGAAGGGTTCTAGAAGGCTCAAAGGGTAACCAGGGGGCTCTAGAAGGTCCCTGGGGGCCCTAGAAGGGTACTAGAAGGCACTAAAGAGGACCCAGGGTGCTCTGGAGGGTTCCCCAGGGTCTTACCATGGCCCTAGAAAGCCCTAAGTGGGTCCCAGGGGGCTCTTGA